>NC_061513.1:3225546-3258697 GCF_022539505.1 Lolium rigidum
TTGAGATCAATGAAGCTAGCGATCTAGTAAAGAGTTCTTCCTCTTGTCTCTCTTCTTGTTTACCAACCTTTGGTTGTGTTCTTGAGGAAAGCATCCGGAAGTTCTTCCCATCTAATCGCAAACCCTCCCCCGAATCCTCTAGCGTCCATTCGGCCCCAATCTAAGCCATCCTATGGCATCTGTCTGTTCACCACGACGACATGGTTCATATGAACACATGTGTTCTTCGCTTTATCTTTTAGTGTTCATGGCGAAGGTTAAAACTGCTTCGTTAAATTGTTATATGGTTGGAATTGGAAAATACTACATGTAGTAACTCTAAAATGTCTTGGATAATTTGATACTTGGCAATTGTTGTGCTCATGTTTAAGCTCTTGCATCATATACTTTGCACCCATTAATGAAGAAATACTTAGAGCTTGCTAATTTGGTTTGCATATTTGGTTTCTCTAGAGTCTAGATAATATCTAGTATTGAGTTTTGAACAACAAGGAAGACGGTATGGAGTCTTATAATGTTTACAATATGTCTTTTATGTGAGTTTTGCTGTACCGTTCATCCTTGTGTTTGTTTCAAATAACCTTGCTAGCCTAAACCTTGTATCGAGAGGGAATACTTCTCATGCATCCAAAATACTTGAGCCAACCACTATGCCATTTGTGTCCACCATACCTACCTACTACATGGTATTTATCCGTCATTCCAAAGTAAATTGCTTGAGTGCTACCTTTAATATTCCATCATTCACCTTTGCAATATATAGCTCATGGGACAAATAGCTTAAAAACTATTGTGGTATTGAATATGTACTTATGCACTTTATCTCTTATTAAGTTGCTTGTTGTGCGATAACCATGTTTACAGGGACGCCATCAACTATTCTTTGTTGAATATCATGTGAGTTGCTATGCATGTCCGTCTTGTCTGAAGTAAGAGAGATCTACCACCTTCATGGTTGGAGATTGCATATTGTTAGAGAAGAACTTTGGGCCGCTAACTAAAGCCATGATTCATGGTGGAAGTTTCAGTTTTGGACATATATCCTCAATCTCATATGAGAATAATAATTGTTGTCACATTCTTATGCATTAAAGAGGAGTCCATTATCTGTTGTCCATGTTGTCCCGGTATGGATGTCTAAGTTGAGAATAATCAAAAGCGAGAAATCCAAAATGCGAGCTTTCTCCATAGACCTTTGTACAGGCGGCATGGAGGTACCCCATTGTGACACTTGGTTAAAACATGTGCATTGCAAAGATCCGGTAGTCCAAGCTAATTAGGACAAGGTGCGGGCACTATTAGTATACTATGCATGAGGCTTGCAACTTGTAAGATATAATTTACATAACTCATATGCTTTATTACTACCGTTGACAAAATTGTTTCATGTTTTCAAAATAAAAGCTCTAGCACAAATATAGCAATCAATGCTTTCCTCTTTGAAGGACCATTCTTTTTACTTTTATGTTGAGTCAGTTCACCTATCTCTCTCCACCTCAAGAAGCAAACACTTGTGTGAACTGTGCATTGATTCCTACATACTTGCATATTGTACTTGTTATATTACTCTATGTTGACAATTATCCATGAGATATACATGTTATAAGTTGAAAGCAACCGCTGAAACTTAATCTTCCTTTGTGTTGCTTCAATACCTTTACTTTGATTTATTGCTTTATGAGTTAACTCTTATGCAAGACTTATTAATGCTTGTCTTGAAGTACTATTCATGAAAAGTCTTTGCTTTATGATTCACTTGTTTACTCATGTCATTACCATTGTTTTGATCGCTGCATCCACTACATATGTTTACAAATAGTATGATCAAGGTTATGATGGCATGTCACTTCAGAAATTATCTTTGTTATCGTTTTACCTGCTCGGGACGAGCGAGAACTAAGCTTGGGGATGCTTGATACGTCTCCGACGTATCGATAATTTCTTATGTTCCATGCCATATTATTGATGATACCTACATATTTTATGCACACTTTATGTCATATTCGTGCATTTTCTGGAACTAACCTATTAACAAGATGCCGAAGTGCCAGTTGTTGTTTTCTGCTGTTTTTGGTTTCAGAAATCCTAGTAACGAAATATTCTCGGAATCGGACGAAATCAAGACCTAGGTTCCTATTTTCACCGGAAGCATCCAGAACACCCGAGAGCCGCCAGAGGGGGGCCCTGTGGGCCCCAGATGATAGGGTGGCGCGGCCTGGGCCCTGGCCGCGCCAGCCTATTGTGCCGCCGCCTCTTCGAACCTCCGACGCTGCCCTTCCGCCTATTTAAAGCCTCCGTCGAGAAAACCCTGATGCGAAAAACCACGATACGGAAAACCTTCCAGCGCCGCCGCCATCGCGAAGCCAAGATGCAGGGGACGGGAGTCTCGTTCCGGCACCCTGCCGGAGCGGGGAAGTGCCCCGGAAGGCTTCTCCATCGACACCGCTGCCATCTCCACCGCCATCTTCATCACCGCTGCTTGCTCCCATGAGGAGGGAGTAGTTCTCCATCGAGGCTCGGGGCTGTACCGGTAGCTATGTGGTTCATCTCTCTCCTATGTACTTCAATACAATAATCTCATGAGCTGCCTTACATGATTGAGATTCATATGATGATGCTTGTAATCTAGATGTCATTATGCTAGTCAAGTGAGTTTTACTTATGTGATCTCCGGAGACTCCTTGTCCCACGTGTGTAAAGGTGACGAGTGTGTGCACCGTGTGGGTCTCTTAGGCTATATTTCACGAGAATACTTACTCACTTGTTATGAATGGCGTAGTGAAGTGCTTATTTATATCTCTTTATGATTGCAATGTGTTTTGTATCACAATTTATCTATGTGCTACTCTAGTGATGTTATTAAAGTAGTTTATTCCTCCTGCACGGTGTAATGGTGACAGTGTGTGCATCCGTGTTAGTACTTGGCATATGCTATGATCATGATCTCTTGTAGATTATGAAGTTAACTATTGCTATGATTGTATTGATATGATCTATTCCTCCTACGTGGCGTGAAGGTGACAGTGTGCATGCTGTGTTAGTACTTGGTTTAGTCGTGTCGATCTTTCTTGCACTCTAAGGTTATTTAAATATGAACATTGAATTGTGGAGCTTGTTAACTCCGGCATTGAGGGTTCGTGTAATCCTACGCAATGTGTTCATCATCCAACAAAAGAGTGTAGAGTATGCATTTATCTATTCCGTTATGTGATCAATGTTGAGAGTGTCCACTAGTGAAAGTCTAATCCCTAGGCCTTGTTCCTAAATATCGCTATCGTCTGCTTGTTTACTTGTTTTACTTGCGTTACTACTGCTGCGTTACTACGCTTGTTTACTTGTCCTGGGCAAAGCACTTTTCCGGTGCCGTTGCTACTACTTATTCATACCACCTGTATTTCACTATCTCTTCGCCGAACTAGTGCACCTATTAGGTGTGTTGGGGACACAAGAGACTTCTTGCTTTGTGGTTGCGGGGTTGCATGAGAGGGATATCTTTGACCTCTTCCTCCCCGAGTTCGATAAACCTTGGGTGATCCACTTAAGGGAAACTTGCTGCTGTTCTACAAACCTCTGCTCTTGGAGGCCCAACACTGTCTACAAGAATAGAAGCACCCGTAGACATCAACGTTGTAACAGGGAGGTCCAGCCGGTGCCTCCTCGAGTTGATGCACGCCTACTTTGGGCTGCTCACGGAGGAGCAGGACAGGCGGTACCTCATCTGGGCATGCGCCGACCTCCTGATGGCCGCCCTGCTCATCGAGCACGACGTCTACGCCGCCCATCTCTTGAAACCAACAAGCCTTTTGTTTTTAGCTCCGAGTAAAACCTACCTAATGGAGAAGCCGTTGGCGAAGTCATAGAGGCCGTTAGGTCAAAGCTGTAACACGTTCCTAGTTTTGAAGCAAGGCGAGACTCTTGCATCTACATAGATTTGCTCTGGTTCCTTTAAAAATATGATAATTGTAGTGAATTAGATTGCCTAGTTAGCCAGAATGAATACCTCCATAAAAAAGCTTGCTTGAAAGCATTCTTTAAGCAAATGTGCAATGAAAGAATTCTGTTGTTAAGTCCCCACACATAATGCAACTGTACTCCGGCAAATAGAAGTTTTTTCCTGCAACATAGCCCTTGTATTTTGTGCAACAAATACCAACATAAAAGTTTATGCTTTTCAGAGAACAAGAATCCCACAACCATTTAAGAAGGAGCTAGATGTGCTGGTCCGTGGAATGCTATACGCCTTTGAAACCAGATAAGAATTGTCCCATTCATACAAAACTCCATCCTTGATACACAAGATAGAGTAGAGTATTGAGGATTAGAAAAATATACTACTAAGATTTAGAAAAAAAAAAGTGAGGATAAACGGGAATTAAATTCACTCAGTACTTTAATATACTAAACATGCTTTTAGAAATAAATACTGTAAGAATTTACAGTTTAGTGGGATCATCTTCACTAATCCCTACAAAAGTTTTAGTGCCAAACAAGGCCGTAGACACTAGACAGGACGGATTGATGAAACCACCGGCAAGAACAGGCACGGTTTTCCATCTACAAGTTACCAGTAGCAACGTGGAAAACGAAAAGGATCCGGCTACCAAAATCAAGGGGCTGAGACCTAAGACTACCGGCTTCATGTCGGTTTGAAAAGAAAATATTTTCTTCTCAAGAACTCATAAATAAATAAATAACTAGCCTCCCAGGCCCGGCCCAGCAAGAACGAAGCCATATATCGTCTCATCATCGATCCTTGTACTTCTCCAGTAAGAAAAAAATCTCATTGCCGACCGATGACGATGACGATGCCGCCGCCGCTCCTGCAGCCCTACGACCCCACGAGGGGACTGATCTCGTGTTTCACCGACGACGGCCTCGCCAATGACAACATCTCAGTCGCTACGGCCGAGACTCTCCGAGGCCTCCTTGTCGACATCTACGAGGAGGCGTTCCGGCGGCTGCCCGTCGAGGACATGCCGGAGGGCGTCGACACGGCCAAGCTAGTCGATCGTGGCGGCCTCTGCCTCGGCCTCCTCGACCCCGTCACCAATATCGTCCTCAATACCATCTCCCTTCTCCCGGAAGGCTTCGAGACGACGAACCCTAGCACCCCGGCGAATTCCGGTCGCAGCCGCCCCAGCAGGTGGTCGTCGCACCGCCGCGAGAGCACAAGGGATGAATGGGACGCTGTAGCGGGGAGGTCCAGCCGGTGCCTCCTCGAGTTCATGCGCTTATACTTCGGGATGCTCAGTGAGGAGCAGGCCTGCCGGTATCTCGTCTGGGCGCGCGCCGACCTCGCCATGGCCGTCCTGCTCGTCGAGCACGAGCTCTACGCCGCCAGACCCGCGCCACCCGACCCTCGCTCTGGGAGGACACGGAACTCCCTCCGCCTTGCTGCCACGCGCGTTAACCACCCTTGCCCGGACCAGCTCGTCTCCCTCGCCACGGCATGGCTACCCCTGGAGCGCCTCGGGATACTCGCCCCCATTCTGCGACAGGAAGGCCGCGGGAATAAGCTCACCGTCCACGACGTCAAGACCGTCCTCCAAGTGCTCCGCCACCAAGAACACATCTCCGCCATGACGACCTTGCCGCCATCGCCAACGCTTGAAGAAGGCACTACGAGCTGCGCCGACCTTGGCGATGGACGGATCGCATACATCACCGTTGTCCAGAGAGCCGGCGACCACATCGCGTCCCTGCGGCGTCCTCAAGACATGGACTCCACGCTATCCTCCTACTCCACGGACGCTGCACCGTCGGGCACGATGACAAACCTTCCGCGGGACTCCCCCTGTTTGTTCGTCCGGTCTCTCGAGGCCGCCGACGCCGACGTGTGTCCATATGTCCGGTCATTGGAGATGTCGCTCTACGGTGCCATCCATGGCTTCTACCTCAGGGCGCTCGCCATTCTGCCAAGCCACGCCGCGCGCCAACACGTCCGCGGCGTCCTCCTCGCCGGTCACTGCTACGGGCCCATGGATCCCGTGTCCAACATCGTTCTCAGTGCCGTCTGGTACGACACCAACTTCCCGCTCCCGGAAGCCGACCGCCGAACCCAGCCGCACGACATCCTCGACACGGTCGCCATCCTCCGAGCAATGTCTCGCTCCCTGCACGGCCTCGTCGCCCTCCTCCACGCCACCTCTGGCCAGCGGCTGCCACTACACACGAGATCCTCAAGTACCTGTGCTACGCGCAGTGCGACCTCTCCGTCATGCTCCAGCCCCATTTACTCCAGGATGGGAGCTCTCCCAACCCTTTTGTAGCTGCTGCGACCGCTGCCGAGCACCCGCGTCTTCCGTGGCAGCATTTTTCGCATCCTTGGCACCGACGAAGCTGGACAAGCTCCGGTCCCTGATGACGAGTGCCACCGCCAACAACACCGCGCTCTCTCGTGAGTCCTTGACGCAGATACATACCATCCTCAAAGAAGAAACCCCGGCGATGATGATCCAACGGCCAATTTCTCAGAGAAGAAAGCTGTCCAATACGGCGTTGAGAATTCTCGCGACTAAGAGGGAAGCCTATCATCACCAGCAAAGCTTCCTCGGCCCCACCATCGAACAGCTGCTGCGGGAATACGCCCGTAGCCATCCTTTTGAACCGAAATATGAGCTGGATTTTATATGTGGCGTGGCCTTAGCTGAACAACGCTATCATGTCAATTTCATGGCGACCAGCAAATCCACATTCAGGAATAGTCTCTTCTTTGCCGAATTCCGGGGGCCATATATCACGATCGCGAAGACACCCTTCTGTTGCCCTCTGCCACAACCGTACGATATGGGTAAGCTAAGCTACTTAAAGCGTGTTGTATAACTTTTCTATCTTAAAATGTAGATTGTGTTCATGCTAATTTGGTTCAACAGGCTGTTGCTATTATGGCCGGGAGTCGGCACGTAAGATCGTGTATCCGGATCATTCCATCGACTACCTCTCGAGCGGCATTACTCATGGCGGACTCGATGACACGGAAAACACGCTAGACACCGACTTTTTGTACTTCGACTCGGAAAGGGATGTGGAGCTCGCCAAGGTATTGCATAGAATGGCAAAGCAAGACAAGACCAGGAAAAGGTCATCTACTGAAATAATTAATCAATGGACCAGCACTCCCAGCTGCTAATTATGCCAACCGCTTCAGTGAGTGCCTCTCAGGTGGGTTACTTGTATGCCTGCCTCTGTTTGAAACGAAGTCCTTAACTAACAGCCGTTAGGTTCCGCTGTAATGGTTACATCATTGTTACTGCACGAAACAACAACAGTAGCCGATTCATTCACTCTATCTATTTCATATTATAAGACGTTTTCGAAAATATGGAATGGACTGATACCTCTTATACCATTAGGTGGAAGTATGCTGGATGATCATGCTCCGGAAGAACAACACTCTCGCTGTTTAACATTGCAGCGACTTCTGATCCTCTTCACTCTCCTCTACTCAAATCAGTGCGATGTTAATGTACCTTCTAGCCTTGGTTGTATGGATATCCTTGGGATTGATGTTTCTAGAAGCTCAATCCATATTCCTCCTTCCCAGAGCTGCCATGACTGTAGAAATGATGCATCTTCAGGACAAAGTTACTTGAGTCTACAAAATAATTTACTTGTATGTAGGGCTGGACTACGGAGCTGCTCGGCTCGTTAAGGCTCAGCTCATTAAGATTCATGATCGTTAAGCTCGTTAATTTTAACGCGGTAAAAGTAAAGTTTGGCTCGACTCATTATGCGCTAACGAGCGCTCACAAGCCCTCATTAAGAATAATTAAGGAGCAAATGCGGGAAAAGTGCTAAGCTAGTAGTAGGTTGATTAAATATGGCGACTTCATCAGGAGTTTGGGAGGCCAGCAAAGGGTACATGGGGATGCAGTCATCAGATACCTAGAGGCACGCCGCTAGTGGTTCGAGAAGATGAGAAGACGATATAATTAAGATACAAGTAAGACCAATTGTTGTTATAGAAAATGCACTCACACGACGGGCTTCCTTGTTTTTTATACTGAGTCAAACTTGATTAGCTACATATCTTGAGACATATCACTATAATTGAGAACTTTTGGTTGCTAGCGGAGTAGCTCATGAAACTCGTTAGCTTGATTGTTTAGCTCATTAGTGTTAACGAGCAAAAAATAATCTTTGACTTTGTGCATTAAGAAAACAAGCCGACCTCAAAAGAGTCAAGCAAACTAGCGCTCGTTTAGCTCACCGAGTTTCGAGCTTTATGTCTAGCCCTACTTGTATGCAAGAGTTCAAAAGCTCACATATCCAAGGAGGTTACAAAATTTTCCATATTGATGGAAACCATAAGCCTTTTTTTCTCCTATAAGGATCTCAAGAACACACCAAAGCTACACATATCAGATTTGATTGAGTAAATGCTTTCAGATGCATACTCGTGAGAAATATAACCACTGAAATGGATACTGTCAGCACACCAAAAATTTAGTGCGTCGAGATAAAATTCGAAGAGTTCTGGGCCAGATAAAAAAATTTGTGCACCCTTACCCTCGACACACATCTATGGTTATGCAGAGGTCGGGTGTAATTACTTGATCAAGTAATAAAGCGTCCATTATCGGAAAAAAAAGATAGAGTAGAGTACTCAGGATTAGAAAATAATACTACCAAGCTTTAGGAAAAAAAGTGAGGATAAACGAAAATTAAATTCGCTCGGTACTTTAATACTCCTTCTCTCACAGTTTATTAGGCGTGCGCGTACCCCTAGATCGAAAATTTGATCAAGTTTGTATTAATTATATATTATAAAAATTATATCATTAGAAAGTTTAGATGTTCTTTCTTCTAATAATATAATATAATTTGTGTATTATATAATTTAAATTATATATATCAAATTGACGACCTAGGTATACGGAGAAGACTAGTAAACTGAGATTTACTAAGACGAAGGGAGTACTAAACATGCTTTTAACAGTAAATAAGAATTTACAGTTTAGTGGAATCGTCTTCACTAATCCCTACAAAACTTTTAGTGCCAAACAAGACCGTAGACATAATGAAGATGGATTGATGAAACCGCCTGCAAGAACAGGCACGGTTTTCCATCTACAGGCTAGGCCAGTAGCAACGTGGAAAACGAAAAGAATCCGGCTACCAATGTCAAGGGGTGAGACCTAAGACTACCGGTTTCATAGTGATAGTCGGTATCATAAATAAATAAATAAATAACCTCCCAGGCCCGGCCCAGCAAGAACAAACCCATATCGTCTCATCATCGATCCTTCTATTTCGCCAGAAAGAAAAAACTCATTACGATGACGATGCCGCCGCCTCTCCTGCAGCCCTACGACCCTACCAGGGGGCTGATCTCCTGCTTCACCGACGACGGCCTCGCCGCGGATGGCAGCATCTCAGCCGCCACGGCCGAGACCCTCCGAGGCCTCCTCGTCGACCTCTACCAGGAGGCGTTCCGGCGGCTACCCGTCGAGGGCATGCGGGCGGACGGCGTAAAGACGGCCAAGCTAGTCGACCGCGGCGGCCTCTGCCTCGGCCTCCTCGACCCCGTCACCAACATCGTCCTCAACACCGTCTCCCTCCTCCCGGACGGCTTCGAGACGACGAACCCTAGCACCCCGGCGAATTCCGGTCGCAGCCGCCGCGAGCGGACAAGGGATAGATGGGACGATGTAGCGTCGAGGTCCAGCCGGTGCCTCCTCCAGTTCATGCGCGCCTACTTCGGGCTGCTCACCGAGGAGCAGGCCGGGCGGTACCTCGTCTGGGCGCGCGCCGACCTCGCCATGGCCGTCCTGCTCGTCGAGCACGACCTCTACGCCGCCCGCCCCGCGCCGCCCGACCCTCGCTCCGGGAGGACGCGGAACTCTCTCCGGCTCGCTGCCACGCACGTGAAGCACCCTTCGCCAGACAAACTCGTCTCGCTCGCCACGGCATGGCTACCCCCGGAGAGTCTCCAGATGCTGGCCCCCGTTCTGCGACACCAAGACCTCACCGTCCACGACGTCAAGACCGTCCTCCAAGTGCTCCGCCACCCAGACGACGTCTCAGCCATGAAGACATTGCCGCCGTCGCCAACCCTTGAAGAAGGCACCACGAGCTGCACCGACCTTGGAGATGGCCGGATCGCCTACACCACCATTGTCCAGAGAGCCGGCGACCACATCGCGTCCCTGCGGTGTCCTCAAGACATGGGCTCCACGCTATCCTCCTACTCCACGCACGCTGCACCGCCGGCGGCAGGCACGGTGACGAAGCTTCCGCAATACTCCCCCTGTTTGTTCGTCCGGTCTCTCGAGGCCGCTGACGCCGACGCGTGCCCATATGTCCGGTCATTGGAGATGTCGCTCTACGGTGCCATCCATGGCTTCTACCTCAGGGCGCTCGCCATGCTGCCAAGCCACGCCGCGCGCCAACATGTCCGCGGCGTCCTCCTCGCCGGTCACTGCTACGGGCCCATGGATCCCGTGTCCAACATCGTTCTCAGTGCCGTCTGGTACGACACCAACTTCCCGCTCCCGGAAGCCGACCGCCGCACCCAGCCGCACGACATCCTCGACACGGTCGCCATCCTCCGAGCAATGTCCCGCTCCCTGCACGGCCTCGTCGCCCTCCTCCACGCCACCTCTGGCCAGCAGCTGCCACTACACGAGATCCTCAAGTACCTGTGCTACGCGCAGTGCGACCTCTCCGTCATGCTCCAGCCCCATTTACTCCAGGATGGGAGCTCTCCCAACCCTTTTGTGGCTGCCGCCACCGCCGCCGAGCACCCGCAAGCGTCTTCCGTGGCAGCATTTTTCGTATCCTTGGCACCGACGAAGTTGGACAAGCTCCGGTCGCTGATGTCGAGTGCCACCGCCAACAACACCACGCTCTCTCGCGAGTCCTTAACGCAGATACATACCATCCTCAAAGAAGAAACCCCGGCGATGATGATCCAACACGGCCACTTTCTCAGAGAAGAAAGCTGTCCAATACGGCGTTGAGAATTCTCGCGAGTAAGATGGAAGCCTATCATCACCAGCAAAGCTTCCTCCGCCGCACCATCGAACAGCTGCTGCGGGAATACGCCCGTAGCCATCCTTTTGAACCGAAATATGAGCTGGATTTCATATGTGGCGTGGCCTTAGCTGGCTGAACAACGCTACCATGTCAATTTCACGGCGACCAGCAAATCCACATTCAGGAATAGTAGCTTCTTTGCCGAATTCCGGGGGACGCCATATCACGATCACACGAAGACACCCTTCTGTTGCCCTCTGCCACAACCGTACGATATGGGTAAGCTAAGCTACTTAAAGCGTTGTATAACTTTTATCTTAAAATGTAGATTGTGTTCATGCTAATTTGGTTCAACAGGCCATTGCTATTATGGCCAGGAGTCGGCACGTAAGATCGCGTATCCGGATCATTCCATCGACTACCTCTCGAGCGGCATTACTCATGGCGGACTCGATCACACGGAAAACACGCTAGACACCGACTTTTTGTACTTCGACTCGGAAAGGGATGTGGAGCTCGCCAAGGTATTGCATAAAATGGCAAAGCAAGACGAGGCCAGGAAAAGGTCGTCTACTGAAATGATTGATCAATGGACCAGGACTCCCAAGTGCTAATTATGCCAACCGCTTCAGTGAGTGCCTCTCAGGTGGGTTACTTGGTATGTCTGCCTCTGTTTGAAACGAAGTCCTCAACTAACAGCCGTCAGGTTCCGCTGTAATGGTTGCGTCATTGTTACTGCACGAAACAACAACACTAGCCGATTCATTGACTCCATTTATTTCATATTATAAGACGTTTTCGAAAATATGGAATGGACTGATACCTCTTATACCATTAGGTGGAAGTATGCTGGATGATCATGCTCCGGAAGAACAACACTCTCGCTGTTTAACATTGCAGCGACTTCTGATCCTCCTCACTCTCCTCTACTCAAATCAGTGTGATGTTAATGTACCTTCTAGCCTTGGTTGTATGGATGTCCTTGGGATTGATGTTTCTAGAAGCTCAATTCATATTCCTCCTTCCCAGAGCTGCCATGACTGTAGAAATGATGCATCTTCAGGACAAAGTTACTTCAGTCTACAAAATAATATAATTGTAGTTGTATGCAAGAGTTCAAAAAATGCTCACATATCCAAGGAGGTTACAAAATTTTCCATATTGATGGAAACCATAATCCTTTTTTTTCTCCTATAAGGATCTCAAGAACACACCAAAGCTGCACATATCAGATTTGATTGAGTAAATGCTTTCAGATGCATACTCCACAGAAATATAACCACTGAAATGAATTAGAGGCACAAGAAAAATAATATAACCACTGAAATGAATTAGAGCCTGAAAATGATTTTTTGAAAAAATCCCGAGCGAACCATCAAGCGCATGTAGTTCAAATTTCGCCCGCTTCCAGCTGAATCGGCGACTATTTGTCTTTTTGGTGAAAGGTACCTATAAATCTTTTGAGATGCAACCAGCAGGTGATTTGTACATACTATGTGGTCTAGTATTCCTGAAATTTTTGATGGTCCAATTTGGGAATGCTTTTTTGGTAGGTGCTTCACAAAACAACACATTTTTGGCGCTCAGAAAATAAAAAATGGATTTTCTATGCAAGTAAAATTAAAACCCCCAATACTAACATTGCTTGCAATCAGAAAGATACACACATGTGCATAATATGGGGTCATTTGAACAAATTATACGATGATTTCGATCCTAACCTAGCTCATTTGGCTTTAAAGCCATTAAACATCGTACATGGTAGGTCATTTCTAGGAAGACTTCTCTAGAATATTTGCGATACTCCAAGTTTGTTATTTTTCCTAGAAATTAGGCCACATAAGATGATGCGGTGCGAAGGATTCACATTTTTTTGATTTTATTTGAATAAATTGTGCTCGATTCAAAATGTGGCCAAAACAGCGGGATTGAACTTTCTTCCCTAGGGTTATAATCTTTCGAAACTCTTTGCAGATCTGTGATAAAATAGATAGTTGTGAGCCTGAAAATGATTTTTTGAAAAAATCCCGAGCGAACCATCAAGCGCATGTAGTTCAAATTTCGCCCGCTTCCAGCTGAATCGGCGACTATTTGTCTTTTTGGTGAAAGGTACCTATAAATCTTTTGAGATGCAACCAGCAGGTGATTTGTACATACAATGTGGTCTAGTATTCCTGAAATTTTGGATGGTCCAATTTGGAAATGCTTTTTTGGTAGGTGCTTCACAAAACATCACATTTTTGGCGTTTAAAAAATAAAAAATGGATTTTCTGTGCAAGTAAAATTAAAACCCCCAAAACTAACATTGCTTGCAATCAGAAGATACACATATGTGCATAATATGGGGTCATTGGAACAAACTATATGATGATTTCGATTATAACCTAGCTCATTTGGCTTTAAAACCATTAAACATCGTACATGGTAGGTTATTTCTAGGAAGGCTTCTCTAGAATATTTGCGATACAACCAGCCGGTGATTTTTTTCATAACACTAGAGATGCCTGTCATGTATATATGATTTTTTTTCACGCCGTAATTCTATTTCTCAGCTGGGCAAGAGACGGAAATTTGGCCCGAACAAAATCCGTGGATGCAAGGAGGTGAAATTTTGGTTTACGTCAGCCCTAGTAGTAGACGGGCGAGAGATGAGAAGAGAGCCCTACCAGCCATCAGATTAGATCGAATAGATGGACAAGATTGCAATCCAGGGATGTTCCCACCGATCGATGACCTGGCTGTGAAATGAGTAAAATCCATCATTAGTACTTGAACTTGTTGACCAAAATCACTTTGATCATCGTACACAGGAAATACAAGTTTACGGTCACTGAATACGACCTGGGAGCTCATAGACGGTCACTGGTGGCGCACGCGCGTCGTATTAGCCTACGTGGCGACTGGAGGTCCTAGTATCAAATTTTGTTTGAACAAATTGACCCCAAACTTACTAGCAACTTTATTGTACACACAAGATCAGCTAGCCATTGTCGATGACAAGTGGAGCCACCGGTCAAAGCACTAACTGTTAAAAACAAAATAGGAGTTGTCTCCCTCCCCACCCCATCCCATCAGAAACACCACCGCCGCCACGTTGGCTTGGCCGGGGCACGCCCCCTGCACAAGGCGGCCACCATAAGGCTCCGCCGCCTCCTGGCGTGCCACGCTTGGACGAGGTAGTCCCGACGCCTAGGGATTCGCGGTAGCGGCGCAGCGAACTGCCTCTAAACTGTTGCGTCCTCTCTTCGCGAGCACGCGGCGTGTACGGACAGGCTGTTGAGCAGGTCAGGACGGAGCCAAGTGCGGCACGAGGATGCGTGGAAGTGGGAGGTCAGGCGCCGCGCCGGCCTCCCCGCCGAAGCCGCAAACGACAAGGAGTATGGATGGTTGGCCGATGTTGCCCTCGACCTCATCGCCGGTGTGCACCACGCCCTCTCCGGCCACAACAACGAGAAGAGCATGGACGCTTTCGCCATCTTGTCCGTGCCGCCAACCGCCGGGAGGTGGCGGGATGTAGGCCTGTAGCAGCGGAGCGGGGACGCGGCGGCATGGGCTGGAGCCGTTAATCGGCCAGCACCTCGCCGCCAGACCCTCCTTCTCCACCGTCTTCACACGCAGACGTGGCTATGGGCGTCGCCAACACGGCCGACGAGCTGCACGAGGAGCACCGTGGACGAGCTCGTCGAGCAGCTGAGAAGCGGCATGCCACGGTCCGTGCCCGACTCGCGTCTGAGTCGCCGCGCGCAGGCGCTCCCGGTGGATCCGTGCCATCCTCCTCGCCTGCCGCAGCCGCGCCAGCGCGTACCGCGTGCGCGTCCATGCCCAGGCACTGCAGCGGCTCTGCCACGAGGCCGCTGGACGATTCCATGCCTCGCCGGTGCCAGAGAGGATGGTCCAGAGCCGCTTCCGCCGAAGGAGGTTGCTCCCGCCGCCCGCCTCGTCTTCGTCGGGGGTATCCCTTCGTCGGAGGGGTTGAGGTCGCGGCTGGTCGGGGGAGGACTCTGGAGCACTGGGTGACTCCGGAGGCTCTAGACCTCCGGCCAACCTCCACCGCAGCTCCTGTTATGCGCCGCCGCCCCATGAGGACTAGGCTGACGCCGCCGGAAAAGCAGGGGGCAGCGCGCTGAGAGGGAAAGGCGAGACAGCTAGGTTGGGTGAAGGAGCTGGGCCCAATAAGGGGAAGTTTCGCCGGCGAACCAAGGGGAAGGCTCCCGCATGAGTTCATCGACGGCGAGCAACTATGCGGCGCTGACGATGTCCGTCGAATGCACCAGGACGGGGAACTCTCGACCTTATCCCTTCACTTGTTTTCAATTTAACCCCTGAATTTCTATTATTCGAAACATAGAGCCTATTTTCAGTTTGAGGAGCTGAGAGATGGGGGCAATTGCAGTGCCACCTGAGCAAATACGACGTTTGGAGGACACACCAACTCGTATTGAGTGACCGTAAACTTGTACAGTATTTCCTGTGTACGATGACTAAAGTGATTTTGGTCAACAAGTTCAAGTACTAACAATGGATTTTACTCCTGTGAAAATCTCACCCAGCGCGCCGAATATGTTCGCGCCTGGAGTAGTTTTCAATTTTGGGCCAAGCGGGCGGGCGAGTGGCCGAATGGGTAACCAAGTCACGCGCCGCAGACCAGCACCCACCACTCCCATCGCCTTGCCCTCCCGTACGGACCGCCGCCGGACCCCAGCTCCTCCGTCTCCCCCACCTCCGGTCACCACCGCTCTCCTCTCCTCTCTCTCTCTCTCTCTGTGCGCGCGCCAAACCCTATCTGCGCGCGTGCCCACCAACCACTCGCTACCCCCATTCGTCTCCCCTGCCCGAACCCTAGACGCCCCGCGTCCTCCTCTTTTCCTCCACCAGCCGCCGCCGCTAAATCCAGATCGCCTGCCGGCAGGGGTCGACCACGACAGATCCAGCCCTCGCGCGCTCACCGGTCGCGTCAAAGGTCGTCGACCCAAACCACACAGCGGCAGCGCGGCAGGCTTGCTCGCCGGCGCGCGTGCGTCGCCAGCACGACGTGCGGCGTCCCGTCGAACTCGCCTGCTCGCCCGCGTCCGTCCGCGCGGGTCGTGGCCGAGGGAAGCCAGGACGACGGCGGCCGGGAGATGCTGCTGCTTCCTCCTCATCCTCCGCCGCACCAGCGTCTCCTACGACGTCGGTGAGGACATCCCATCCCTCCATCTCCATCTTTCTGCCTGTCGTGTTGCAAGACGAACAGATCTCGCAGGGCGCTACCCAGCCGTAGTCACATTTTTACATCTTGTGCTAGATCTGCACTCCGTCGGCTAGTACACCCGGACACCGTGAGATTAGCCTCTCCTCCGACTTTGAACAAGGTCGCGCCCGCACCACGCCGGTAGGTGAGGACCTCTATTCCGTCCATCTTCAGGATTTTGCGTTGCAGGACTCGTAGAAACACAAATTCGTCTTGTGCTGCTAGCTTCAGAAGAAGCTGCGCTAGTCCAATATGTGCTTGTATAAACGAAATTCAGATTTCAAGCTTACACAAAGACTCGAAATTTCAGAAATTAAACCACCGTTTTGGTGTTCTAGTACATTCTAATGATGCAATTCTTATATGTGCTTGTCTACACTGTCCTAGCACTAGCGTGCAGATTTCCTAGGAGATTTTGCTAGTCTAATTTTATACTCTACATCAGAATTGACTGCCATACGCTAGGTAACTAAATGCCTGCTCCCATTTGATTTTGCACAGGTCACAAAGACTTGAAATCTCCCGAGAAATTTAACCACCATGGCTGCTGCTATGGTTGCTGCATGTTTTCAGCGAGGTATAAATCCTTCTTCTCTAGCTCTGTTTGCAGCCTTGTTCTGTTAATCATGGACAACAGAAGCAGTCAAACGTTTCATCATGAAAATCCAGGCTATTGGTGGCAGATTCAGCCTCACTAGTCCGTATTTATCTACTGTACTTTCTTTTGAAACTCTCTAGCTTGTACTTCGTTCCTGATGTGGATGGACATATATGTATGCTTTTAAATGCTGTATGAGATGCCATTTTTTAAAGCACCAGTATTTAAATTTCTCAAGAGATTTTGCTATTTTGGTTGTCCAAATTATACTCTACATCAGAATTGACAGCCATACACTAGTTAAATGAATGTGTGCTTCCATTTGATTTTGCTCAGGTCATGTTGGTGTCTTGGTGGTGGCGTTTTGTTGGTGGTGCTGTCCATGGAAGAACAACTCTTCAGCGAAGAAAAACATTTGATTTTGCTCAGGTCAAACATTTTATCAAGAAAATGCAGGTTGTGTTGATCAGATCTGGTGTAGTAAATCACCATGTTCTTAAATAGTAGTAAATCATCTACACATGTATGTGCCTTTGTCGAATCTTATATCTAAGATGTCCAGTTTGATTTACTGCATTATGTATCTGTGGTTTTGCTGTGAGTATGCCTGCGGCAAATGGTTTGATGTGGGTTTTTCAGCCTTTGCCGTAGGTCTGCGGCCTACAGCAAATTACCTGATTCCTGTAGTGGTACTACGTGCATGTCAGTAGTAAACAGGGAATGAAAGCAATAGCATCCAGATTTCTTGGAAGGATATGGCATCAGTAGAAAGCAATAACAGTAAATTACAATTTGTGTTCTATTTTTTTTTGTTCTGGTTACGAGGTATGCCAACGGCCAGGCCGTCGGCGTAGCTCTGCCAGGAAGCGACATGTATCCGGATGTGCCGACGGTTGGGCCGTCGGCGTATCTTCGACGCCGTTAGACCAATGTGTCCGTCAAAAATGGATGCCGACGGTGGAGCTATGCCCACAGCCGAGGGAAAACCGTTGGCACGTAGGTACGCCGACGGCCTGAGCAACACCGACGGTATTTCTTGGTACGCCGACGGGGAGATGCCGACGGCCACCGTCGGCACATAGCTACGCCGACGGCATTTGGAGGTGTGCCGACTGCTGCTGGCCGTCGACGTCTAAACGTTTTCCTGTAGTAACACTTGCAACAAATTACTAGGAAATAGCCCGCAGTTTTTTTCCCTAACCGAAACTAAAACTGATCCTGCGATTTCTTGCCACAATGAGTGGAAACACCAAGTATATAGGCGGCAGCCTCGCCTTCCCCCGATTTTTTTTTTCGCTGGGCTGAACAGAAATCTCTCGTGAATGAGAAACTCTGTACACGAGCTATAATAACAAACATCCCTTTGTGGCTCGTTGTTTCCTAAACAAACTAGCTAATTCCATGCAGAGGAAGGTGAGGTCGGGCTTCACGGGAACCTAAACAAACTTGCTAATTCCATGCGGAGGAAGGTGAGGTCGGGCTTCACGGGAGATCCAGATTAGGGGGAGTTGGGCGGTGTACGAAGAGAGAAAATACACCGCATCCTCGCCGGTGACGGTACTCGGCGTCAAGCAGGGGTGAGGAGGAGATGAAGCACACATCGAACACGGCACACCAACCCGCGTTGCTTGATTGAGGCCACGATCCTGCTGCCGCCGTGAGCGCAACGGTGTCGGACACGCCAGCAACCATCGTTGACACGAACACGGCATCATCAAGCACGCTGTTAAGCCCACGGCTTCCATATGCAGCATATCACCATCATCGATGTCCGGTGCATGCTTCCTCCGTGAGAGTAACCTGGTGCCTGTGATTATTGGCCGGGTGACTGGTATGATTTCCCATTTCCCCTTGCCATTAAATTACAGCAAGTTTGTTTTAGTTCATTCCCTTCATAATGTACTAATTCTACTCATCAATCTCCTTCATATCATTTTGCTACAGTAGATTCATATACTTTGAATTAGTATATATGATTAAAGAAATTAAAACAAGTAGTCTCAAATTTGGTGTATATTTTTTAATCTTTTCTCTTTATATTTCTTCATTTGGAAGAATGCTCAATCAGTATCAATCTATAGTGATTTCCCAATAGTGTTTTTTCCCTGAGACATATACTTGGTAAGAAAAACAGAATTCTATTTCTTTGGTTGTCCAAAACCTCAACGGGTCCTTTGCCGCAGGATTCTTCTTGCAGTTGGAACTTGGAACAGATAGAAGAAAAAGGTCTCGGAGGAGATGGTATCATGGTTTGTGCCAGAATAGTGAGGCACGAGAATTTGCAATACAGGAGCGACCAGTATGCAGGAATCTTACTGAGAACATCCACTGGTCAGTCAACACCAATATCGCGATGGTTCGTTCCTGCCTATGATTCTAATACTGATAACATTATCAAAATCAAGTTATACTGATAAGTCACAACCTTGGCAATTGAACTGATTTATTGATATTCAACTTCGAAATGTTCAACTTTCCTGCTTTTTTTTCTAAACATTTATCATCAACTAAGAAGACCATTATTCCAAAATGTAAGTATTCAGTATATATCTTCTCAGCTTCAATTTAAGCATAATACATTCAGTGCCCTTGCTAGGAAGCAAACAACCAAGTCTAAATTAAGAAAAGAAGGTCCACATTTTCATCAACTGAATCACCTCTAGAAACTGAACCTCAACTTGCTGGCTTCTTCATAATTTGCTACATAGGATGTTGTCGTGAAATTTCAATCATGTTAGACCATTACTATTTCAGCTTGTTTACTTTGATCCATACCGCACTTCATTAAAATAAGCATACAAAACCTCCAGAATTAGTTTTTCTATTTTATTTTTTATTTTTCTTATTAGCTGGGAGTTTTTTTTTCTCCGTGTTTCCATCTCTGTAGTTTTTCCTATCGATTCGTGCATTTGGACGTGAAGAAGAGTCAGAAAAAATAATCCAAACAAGAAGCGATCACCTTGAAGTATTCTTAAGTTAACCTTGAAGTTTGGACAATGGTGTGTTCTACATATTCTTATATATAGTCTCTGTCTAGAATGATGACATGTGTGCTACTCTTATATGTATTTGTGGGGCTGGCTACTTGAGGCAAACTCCCAGGGCTGGGAAGAAATAGTAGCTTTGGTTTTGTTATTCTTTATTTAAAAAATCAAGCATTCTTCTTGATAATAATATTCTCATTAATATGTAACTTCACCTTTTTGATCCATTTGAAACACCAAGAATATGTTGGAGGCGTTGTTCTTGGGGATGTGACCTCTTAGATGCTATGTCTGGACATTGATTGGGCTTTGTTGACTGTGGTTGCTTCAGATCCTTGGCGTGGCATTTTGTGTGGCAAAGACAACAACGTCGAGTTGTGCTTCCCTTTGTGGCTCATTGAAATTGGAGCTCTCTTCACGCTTCACTTCGGCCGGCTGTCATGGTATCCTCGGGCAATATGTGCCCATGGTTCTACTGTTGTGGTGATAAATCCTTCTTTTGTTGTCTACGATGAAGTCAGGTTCAACGGTTCATGCTGCGACATATGATGACGATGACGTCTAGGATAATCGCAATGGACGCCTCTTCTTCTTAATAAATAGATCGATCACTTTAGGGCATCGTTTAAAAAAAATTACCTCAAGCTATCTCTAGGATACTAGCAAAGTGAAATCTTAGTTATATGAAAAAATTAGTTGAGTCGTTACTTTCGATGTAAAATGTCAAATAATTGTTTTTTCTGCAAATTCTAAAAACTTTTAAAAAGATAATTAGAATCATATTATTTTAGTAATATGGGAAGTAATATATGGTTATTTCTATCTATACACGTGAATTTCATGTGTATTACATGTACATGTGCCGCATACATAAAATTGAGCGAGCAGTTGCAACGCACGGGCATTCAACTAGTCTTGATAATAATATAAAATGGACTATGAAATAATCACATTTCTATTTCTAAGAAATAATTAATCACATTTCTATTTTCTAATTCATATTTTCAATGCAATAATAGAATTTCTATTTCTCATAATAATGTTCTTCTAGTGGACTAGGGTTCATATATGACAAAGACAAAATAGCTAAGAATTAGTCCATTGCTAACTAAATTGGATAAAACATGTTATTCCGCTAAATTAATATAAAATAAGGTGAAATGATTTAATTTTTCAGCGCTCTCGATAAACTAATGATCATATCATCGCATTTGCGAGGGCCACCGTGCTAGTTAACAACAAAAAGAACAAGATGTAAGTAAGAATTAACATAAGTGGAGCGCACAAAAATGTTCATACGGCTTACACACTCTTTTCTTTTGTTTGACAAGATACATATGGATGGATAGAATTTCTATTTCTCATAATAATGTTCCATGTGCCAAATGTAGCAATAATCTTATTTCTATTCTATTCTCCTATTTTTTTTTTCTATTTCTCCTTTTCTCTCCCTTTTTCTCTCTCTTCTCTTACCTTCTCTGTTTCTTTCTCTGATTCTCCTCTACACTGGCCGTCAGCGGCGGCAGGCGAGGCGGATTGGGTGCGTCTCCTCCACGGACGGGCTTCTCCTCCACGGATGGCCGACGGCTGCGGGCTTCGATCTCCTCCACACGTGCGGCTGCTGCAAATCCACACGGCGCGAGATTATACGGTGGATTGGGTGCGTCGGCGAACGGATGCAGCGGATTGGGCATACCTGCGCGAGAAAATAGTGGCGGCGGACGGCGTAGCTTCTCCTCTCCGGCGAACAGAGCGATGGCACGGCGGCGGAGAAGATTATGAGGCGTCCCGGTTCGTGTAATGAACCGGGAGGACGAAGTGTCCAATTATATACCCAAGGACCTTACCAACCGGGACTAAAGGTCTAATATTCCGGTTGGCATCTCCAACCAGGATGAAAGGTCCTACCATTAGTCCCGGTTGGTGACACAAACCTGGACTAAAGGTAATTTTCAGCCGCCCCTTCTATTCGCGCGCAAATGACCTTTAGTCCTGGTTGGAGAAACCAATCGGAATAAAAGGTCCTTTTTGGGGATTTTTTTTATTTTCCCACCTTTTTAACATTTTGCAATTCATATGTTTTGCATAATTTAAAATCTGGCAAAACTTTCAACATTAAAAAGGTAATAATTTAGAAAAGTAATCCAAAATAATTTTATGTTTTTTAAAATAAATGTTCTAACAAGCCAAACTATTGACCTTTTTGCCATTTTTCAATTAAGAATGCATTAACTCATATGTTTTGCATAATTTAAAATCTAGCAAACTTTCAACATAAAAAAGGTTTTAATTTAGAAAATTAATCCAAAATCATTTTCTGTTTTCTAAAATAAATGTTCTAACAAGCCAAACCATTAACCTGTTTTCCATTTTTTAATTCATATGTTTTGCATAATTTAAAATCTGGCAAAACTTTCAACATAAAAATGTTTTAATTTAGAAAATAATCCAAAATCATTTTATGTTTTCTAAAATAAAAGTTCTAACAAGCCAAACTATTAACCTTTTTGCTATTTTTCAATTCATATGTTTTGCATAATTTAAAATCTGGTAAAATTTCAAAATAAAAAAGGTTTTAATTTAGAAAAAATCCAAAATCATTTTATGTGTTCTAAAATAAATGTTCTAACAAGCCAAACTATTAACCTTTTTTCCATTGTTAAATAAATGTTCTAACAAGCTAAACTTCCTTTTTTCCATTTTTCAATTAAAAATGCATTAACTCATATGTTTTGCATAATTTAAAATATGGTAAAACTTTCAACATAAAAATGTTTTAATTTAGAAAAATAATCCAAAATCATTTTCTGTTTTCTAAAATTAATGTTCTAACTAGCCAAACTATTAACCAGAGGAAGATTAGGAGGAAGAAGAGGAAGCCAGAGCTGGTACCAGTGAGCAGAGGAGGGACAAAACGAGTACGAGAAAGATGGATTCGTCGTGGATGACGGCGATGAAGATGAGGAGGAGGAAGAAGAGGAAGCCAGAGCTGGTACCGGTGAGCAGAGGAGGGACAAAACGAGTACAAGAAGGATGGCTTGATCGTGGATGACGCCGATGAAGATGAGGAGGGGGGAGAAGAGGAAGCCAGAGCTGGTACCGGTGAGTAGAGGAGGGACAAAACGAGTACGAGAAGGATGGCTTCATCATGGATGACACCGATGAAGATGAGGATGAGGAAGAAGAGGAAGCCAGAGCTGGTACCGGTGAGCAGAGTAGGGACAAAATGAGTACGAGAAGGATGGCTTCATCGTGGATGACGCCGATGAAGATGAGGATGAGGAAGAAGAGGAAGCCAGTGCTGGTACCGGTGAGCAGAGTAGGGACAAAATGAGTACGAGAAGGATGGCTTCATCGTGGATGACGCCGATGAAGATGAGGAGGAGGAAGAAGAGGAAGCCAACCTTTAATCCCGTTTGGTTGGTGCAACCGGGACTAAAGGTGGATTTTTAGTGTCATCTAACAAAACTGTCAGTGGGATAAGGACATGTGGGTGGACGCACTGCTCGGCGAGATAAGGCATATAGCGCATGACGTCATGTCGGAGGAACCAACCGGGACTAAAGAGGTTTTCGGTAGGCCAACCTTTAGTCCCGTTTGGTGGGTTCAACCGGGACTAAAAGGGTTTTTGGCAGGTCAACCTTTATTTCCGTTTGGTGGGTGCAACCGGGACTACATGTGGATTTTTAGTGTCATCTCATGCATGTAAAATGCATACATGAACTTTGTCCTTTATCATATTGAATTCCCACATATTTGCAACATATATGATGATAATACCATGTTTTACATTGATTTATGGGGATTTGCCAATGATCCCCTATATTTTGTTTATAACTCTACAGAACAGGAAAACCCTGTTTCACGTATTTTTTCACTTTCAGAGACCTATACGAAGTCAAATTGACATAGAATTTTTGGAGCATCATTTTTCACCGGGAGGAACATACACTACAAGAGATCTGTTATACTGTGACGAAAATCCTCATGACGGTGGCCCGTATCATCATAGAATATCATAATGTGTGACGTTTTACCTCTAGCGTCATGGATTCCAAAAGTCCGTGACGACCGCACAATCACCATCACGCATTAGCATATTCTATGATGATCTCGATAGCATCCATGACGAGCATGAACGGGTCACAAAAAAGTTATGATTGGTATAATAGCTAGCGAGAGAACCGTCGAGGTGGGACCCACATATCAAGGAGGAAATATAGGTACATCGACATTGTATACAGCTAGGCCAGCATGGGATCCTTCTCATGGAACCCATAAATTTCGTTTTATTTTCATTTTTTTATATCGTAGTACATGTCATGTTGCTCTCCACGCACACCTATTTTAAGCACAACTCCCCCATGTACTATGCGTCGAAGAGAACATATAACATTTTTTTCCGACTAGGATACTAGAAGAAAAAGACTATTAAAACATACACGGAGTGAAGTCTTATGTGAGATGGAGGCGACCTAGCAATGATATTGGTTTCAAGATCTAAATATCATCTTTTAGAGAAAATACACAAATACGATGACCATTTTCCACAGAGCTACCTTACGTGACAGTGTGACACCTACACAACCTCTTAACTTTTACAATAGCCAAGCACTAAAAATGTAGTGCCAATTATAAGATTTTAATCGTGCTATTTAAACCATCACCAAATAGATGTACTTTCAACATCAATTTGCATATGAGTCCGGATCGAAGATGATGAAAATTTAAATTTGTTTATCTTAATGAGATGAAAATAATAAAATAAGAATTTTTTTGGGCCATGCAAATACTTTATGCCTTTTGAGTTTACTGGTTGGACCTTGGGACTTTCATTTTTCTATACGAAGTAGTTATTTCCCCCCTTACATTACAAATAAACTAAAAAAATCAGTCTACCGAAATATCAATTCCCTCCTGTTTTCTCAAAAAAAAAAAAAAACTTTCAATTTCCCCCCAAAACATCCTCTTCCCTCCAACAAACACAATATTTCCCTCCATTTTCCATTTTTTCGGCCGTAGCTAGCCTAGGGGCCCATCGGTCAGTCACAAAAATTCCGTTCCCCACAATCTTATCCCGCACGGAGCCATCCTCTCTCCCATTTTGCTGCTCCTCTTCCACCGCTTCTCGTCATTGTTCATATCTAGATGAGCCCTCCGATCCAACCGCCCCAACTTGCTGCATCGCGGTGGCCGCCGGCCTCCCCTCCGATCGAACTCGCTGTTGCGTCGCCGCTGGCCTCACCTACGAACCACCCCGCCCCAACCTATTGAATCTCCGCCACCGGCCTAACCTGCGGAATCGAAACCGCCCGACTAACCTGCAACGTCATTCTCCGCGCCCCTTCCTGACGCCCTTCTCAGATTCCACAGCTGGTCTGAACGCCTCTTCCTCTCTTGATTCAGTTCGAAAATAAGATAGCAGTTTTTGACATGTGGAACGTGATGCCCATATTAATTCTGATCTCACATATAATATGATTTGCACCTTCATATCTCATTGATGAATTTCTTTTTGTCCACCACAACTTTAAGAGAGAATAGTCAAGTGAACCCATGAACCCCGGTCCACTTTTTATCATAAGAAACACCTTTATCTTGCATTTACATTATTTTCTATTTGCTGCACTATTTTATTACGATAATAAAAAAACATTTACTTTTCTTATTTGCATCCAAAACACAAAAAACAATCAATCTCTTTACAGTTTTTACTTAATTACTTTATCTAGTTTAGTTTACTACTTGTTTTATTACTACTTGTGTTATTTACTTACGCGAAACCTTGTGCTTGACAACCACAAGGTGGAGTTTGGGATACAAATCATTTATATACTTGCATGATTGCTTGAAGAAGAGAAAAGAGAATACTTTTCCATCCAGTTCCCCGAGAGTTCGATATAAACCCTCGAGTCATCCCTGTGGGCAAAATACTCCCTTGATACAACACTTTGCACTTGGAGCCCCAACGTATCAAGATCTTTTTGGCGTTGCTATTAGCCGTCATCATCATCTAACAAAACCGTCGGTGGGATAAGGCATGTAGCGCACGACGTCCTGTCGGAGGAACAAGATGAAGGAGGAAGCGGCGTCGGGCCTATAAAAGGAGGGTCGCTAAGCACAAGCAGCTCAACAAGCCAACCAAAAGGTATGGAGCTTCGTCCCCATGGCCGGGGGAAAGGGTTGGGAAATCTCCCGTGGCGGAGCTTCTCGAAGATGTCGTTGGTGCACACACCCTAGGACATCTTCGGAAGTTCCGCCTTGGGAAAATTTCCCCGCAAGCCCGTGAAAGCCTCCATCTCCTCTAATAGTGTTGGGGAATCTCCCTGTGGTACGTCACAACCTCTATATAACTAGAAAAAACAAGCTAATCATCTCCAGTGTTAATATCTTACATATTCGAGGAAAGGGTTGGGAAATCTCCCGTGCCGGAACTTCTCGAAGATGTCATTGGTGCACACGCCCTAGGACATCTTCGGAAGTTCTGCCTCAGGAAAATTTCCTCGCAAGCCCGTGAAAGCCTCCATCTCCTCTAACAGTGTTGGGGAATCTCCCTATGGTACGTCACAATCTATATATAACTAGCAAAAACAAGCCAACCATCTCCAATGTTAATATCTTACATCTTCGAGGAAAGGGTTGGGAAATCTCCCGTGGTGGAACTTCTCGAAGATGTCGTTGGTGCACACGCCCTAGGACATCTTCGAAAGTTCCGTCTTAGGAAAATTTCCCCGCAAGCCCGTGAAAGCCTAACCAAGAAGGCAGGGAGCTTCATCCCCATGGCTAGAGGAAAGGGTTGGGAAATCTCTCGTGGCGGATCCATCTCCATTGTTGGTCTATTCCTCAAACTAGAGGTGTTGTCATGCCAGTCAAGTTGTCAACTGGAAACCGGAACGTGGGCTTGGTTAATGGTTTGAATAGTTATATTAATTATTTTACAAATCAAAAAATGGTTTTGGATTGCTTCCCCAACCGGGATTAAAGGTGCTCGTGGCCTAACACACCCATCGCAACTCCTTTAGTCTCGGTTGGTTCTTGCACACACCAACCGGGACTAAAGGTTGCACACACGTCCTTATCCTTCCCGCCCTTTTCAACGCTTCCCGCCTACATGTTCCCGCCTTTTCCACCGCTTCCCGCCATTGTCGCGGCTATATGTAGCTGGGAAGTGATGGAAGGGCCACATCTCATACCCTAGTTCCACAGATTTCTCTCTCACACTTCTCATCCATGGCGTCCGGTGATCTTGCCCTCACCCACGCGGAGGCGGAGGTGCTCAACGCCTCCAACTACCCCTGCCCGCTGGGGTTCCTATGCCCCCTGGGCTGGAGCCTGAGCACCAGAGGCGTACCGGTCTCGCCCGGCCCCCAAGGTGCACCTCGGCATGCGGCCATCACCCACCACTACTACGTCGAGCTCACCCCCAAGCAGTGCATGGACCAGCGCTGGGATCCCGAAAACGTCGCTACTTGGGACGCCTTCTTCGCTAATCGACGAGAGATGGAGCTCCCCAAGTACGAGGGGGATGGGCCGCCTCCCGTGGACAACAACGAGGCCGGCGGCTATGGTGGGGCAGCAGGACGTTCAAGGGTGTGATGAACCACATCTTGGCGGGTGACTACCACCGCCTATGATACCCTCACTTCCAGCCACCGAAGACGGAGTTACCAGGCGAATGCGTGGCCATCCGCGCCTCCCTGAGCCGCCACTGCCGTCGCCGGTGGAGGTTGGCCGGTCCTGGTGGCAGAAGGAGGAGCAGCCCTACCGTAGATGCCATGGCGATGACGACCAAGGTTTCATCCGCTGCGGCCATGTATCCCCGCCGCGTGCGCCGCCACAGCCTCTATGGATGCAGCCACCACCACCATCTCATAGGTTCCAGTCGCGCCCGGCGAGCGACGACGACGGCTCCTCCGACGACAACGACGACGACTTCGAGTACATGTACTATAGGCCTAGATATGAATATGACTAGTCTTTTATTTGTAATGGAACAATAATAATTTTATTTGTAAGATCCCCTTTTAGGGTTTTCAATTTTCCAACCTTTTAGATATTTTGTCCCAAATAAAAAGTTCTTTAGTCCCGATTTGTGTCCCCACCCAGGACTAAAGGTTCTCGCGGTCTGACGCACCTATTGCCTCTCCTTTAGTCCCGATTTGTATCACAAACCGGAATAAGGTGCTGATCGAAACAGGACAAGATGTGGCCGCACGTTCTAGCCGTTGGAACCGGGACTATTGAATAGTCCCGAATCGTATCACGGCCGGGACTAATGCTCCTTGCAGCTCTGAACAAAAGACATGTTTTCTACTAGTGCCCCCCCCTCCCCGAATCACAAGTACCCAGCTACTTCGAGCCACTAGGCCCTACGTCAGCAGAGACCTCCACTCCATCAGCGCCAACCGTAAACTTGGGCGTATATTTCATGACAGGGTAGGTCATCAACTTCTTCGAAGTGGCAGCAGCAAAGAGGCTAGTGGCGGGGAAGTATTTGGGCTTCTCCTTGGTCTTGGCCATGTCCTCGGGCGCCGTCTGGCTAGTTTGATGCCTCTCAAGGTCCTCCATGGACAAGACATGATCTGCATATGGCCACACCACATCCATTAGCCGCAACACCTCCGCAACGTCGAACTCGTCTCTCTCCGACGGGAATCTGGCAGTAACCTCCTCCAAGTCAAGCCATTCCGGATAGTCGGCTAGCACCATGCTAAGCGCCATGGTGATACCTACCCTGCACACCGATCGCCGGAGCCAGTCCACGACAACGGGCACGTCGGAGATGGTGTTGAACACGGACTGGGCGTCGTGCAGGATTCGCTCCCGCGGGCTCAGGTACTGCAGCGTAGCCAAGATGTCCGCCGCGCACTCGATGATGCGGTTCGTCGTGGTCTCCAGGCAAACTCGGGGAGTCGCCGTCTCCACGATGTCACAAATGAGCAAGTCAGAAATCGACGCTTGGGGACTCGCCCTAACAGGCTCACCACGCTCGGGGACTGGTGCTAACCTGCTCGCCACGCTCGGGGACTCGCCCTCACAGGCTCGCCACGCTTGGGGACTTGCGAGTCGACCCGCCATTTGCTAATCACCAACAGAACAAGAAAGAAAAAATGGTACTCACCAAGCAGTTGCCGCGACATCTCGCGGATGAAGGACTCTGATGACCCACAAGTATAGGGGATCGCAATAGTCTTCGAGGGAAGTAAAACCCAAATTTATTGATTCGACTCAAGTGGAGCCAAAGAATATTTATAAGCTTTAACAGATGAGTTGTCACCTGGAAATAGACTTGCTCGCAACGGTTTATTAGTAGTAACAGTTTTATAACAGTATCAGTAGTGAAGTAACATCAGTAATGAAATAAAAACAGCAGTAGCGATGATTGCAGTAGACAGCAGGATTAAAATACTGTAGGCATAGGGATGGATGAACGGGCGCTGCATGGATAAGATAATTCATATAATAAGCAAGACATGGGCATTTGCAGGTAACAATGATAAAAGCATCCTAGTATAAAGTAACCATAGGCGTGTGTTCCTATTTAGTCGTACGTGCTCTCAAGGAGAAACTTGCACGTCATCTTTTGTCCTACCAGCCCGTTTGCAGCGGGGCCTCAAGGGAATCTACTTGTAATTAAGGTACTCCTTTTAATAGAGTACCGGAGCAAAGCATTAACACTCCGTGAACACACGTGATCCTCACATCATAGCCATCCCCTCCGGTTATCCCAATTGTTGTCACTTTGGGGCCTCGGGTTCCGGACAACGATATGTGTATACAACTTGCAGGTATGATCAAAAACAATAATTATCCTCATGAATCAATAACATGTTCAGATTTGAGATCATGACACTCGAGCCCAAAGTGACAAGCATTAAGCACAACAAGTTGCAACAATGTCGAAAATACTAACAACGAATACTAGGCACTATGCCCCTAACAATCTTATAGCTATTACATGAACGATCTCATCCAATCCCTACCATCCCCTACAGCCTACAACGGGGAATTACTCACACATGGATGGGGGAATCATGGATGGTTGATGGAGAGGCGTCGGTGATGATGATGGTGATGATCTCCTCCAATTCCCCGTCCCGACAGGGTGCCAAAACGGAGTTTCTGGTCCCCGGATTGGGGTTTCTGGTGGTGGCGGAGCAACGGAACTCTTTCTGGAAAAACGTCGAATCCCCCTATGTTTTTAGGGTCAGAGGTTTAATATAGTTCAGAGGAGAGGTCGAGGGAGTGGCCGAGGCGGCCACACCACCCCTAGGTGCGGCCAGGGCTGGCCCACGCCTAGGCCTAGTGCGGGCCCCTCGCGGCTCTTCTCTGTCTCGTCTTCTCGCTCCGTCAGTCTTCGGGTAAAATAGGGACTTTGCGATATTTTCCTGGAATTTTCCTGAAAGTTGGATTTCTGCACAAAAACGAGACACCATGGAAATTCTGCTGAAAACAGCGTTAGTCCATGTTAGTTGTATTCAAAACACACAAATTAGAGGGAAAACAATAGCAAAAGTGTTCAGGAAAGTCGATACGTTTAGGACGTATCAACTCCCCCAAGCTTAGCTTATTGCTTGTCCTCAAGCAATTCAGTGACAACTGAGTGCGATAAAGAAACTTTCACAAACACATTTGCTTCATATGATGTATATATTCTCACTATATGATCAAATACTTAGGCAATTCATAATAAGAAGTATGCTACTAAGGCTACTCAATAGTCATGCAAGCTATGAAAAGATACCAACACAATAATAAACAACATGAAACATAAGTATCCACAGGATTGCAATGCTCATAATATGGTATGATAAAGTGGTATCTCGCTTGCCCTTATTTGTGGAGCAAAACATAAATGCCCAGGCACCTCTGAAGTTCAAGAGAAGACTAGAAGTAAAAATATCAAAAGATACAAGCATCACAGTTATACCACAATTAATCGTATTCCAGGACAAGCATGTTACACTAAGAATGACAGCTATGCTTTCGAGAAGGTGCTCAAAGAAAGGATAGTGAATCAACATACAAAGTAAAAGAAAGGCCCTGCACAGAGGGAAGCAAGATTACTCATGTGCTAGAGCTTTTTATTTGAATAAACAGAGGTGTCGAAAGTGTATTTTGAGAGGTATGTATGTCTATGTCAACGACTGGTATTAAATGTTCATCATCCTTTCATATAATGACTTCAAGAGCGGCTCCCATGTAGTTCTCCTATTGCACACCATTATTTAGGATCTCTCCAGTACATAGTGTGGGGAGCTTTATTTGTTTATTTGTTTATTTAAGTTTGGGCTGGGCACCCAGTTGCCTTGCTCTTTTTTCAATATTAAGGACTTAGCACATTATTCATGCTAGTCAAGGTATGAGGTCATGAAAAGACAATAAGCATTCAATACTTCCTCATGAGCTAAAACAGGAACACAAAATAGGTAATAGTTTTGAAGGTTTTAAAGGTAGCACACAAGTAATTTACTTTGGAGTGGCGGTGAAATACCACATATAGGTAGGTATGGTGGACACAACTGGCAAACTTTTGTTTTTGGGAGTTGGATGCACGAGTAGAGCTCATACTCAGTACAGGTAAAGGCTAGCAATAGACTGGGAAGCGACAATCAAGAAAGCAATAACTGTCATAATCATGCTTGCGACAGAACAAAATGAATAGAAGCATAAAAGTAATACAAGAACTGTGAGGTAAAATAAATCATCAAGGCTTAATTGACTTTTGTTTAGTCATATGCATGCATGAGCATGTGCCAAGTCGATTCAAATGAAACATTTAGAGGAGAATACCACAATGTCATACCGTTTTATGAATAGAGCAATGCAAGCAAACATCTATATGACATATTACCTACTATTAGTAAATTGGAACTAATCATAAGAGAGCAAGAACTACTAAGCATCATTAAATAACATACACCTTACACGAACAAATTAAGCATGTCCACATAAATGAGTATATGTACAAAAATGAAAAACAAATAGACTTCATACCAGCCTCTCACCACATCTCGAATTGTCATTGGTCGTCATTATTGCTCTTCACTTGTGTGACTTGAATAATATGAAATGATAACCAAGCTCAAATGGAGTCACGGAATACTATTGAACTCCGCAGCAAACTTTACAAAACCAAAGAAGAACAACAAATATTTTTGGGTTTTCGATTTTTGAATCATCAAACAAAGCAAAATCTTTTTGGATTTTCGAATAGCAAATCATAACTAGAAATTGAAACAAACTAAAACTCAGAAACTAAAGAAGAAAATAAAGAGAAAACAACAAAAATATTTTTGTGTTTTGGAAAGTAGAAACAAAACAAGAATAATAAAAGAAAGAAAACTAACATAGATATACAAATGCAAAAAGTGGCAGAAATCTATCAACACAGAACAGCAGGCAAAGAACGATTTTTTCGAAGCTGTTCTGTTCCTCAAATCGAAAAGTGCTAAACTAATGAAAGTTAGATAATAATATGGGGCATATGCTCAAAAATTGGCAGCTCAATACGACGTTATGGATCTGAATACGATTTTTTTTGGTGACAGCACATAATCTGTTTTGGGACAGCAACTTCCCCAAATCTTACCTCCCTCCAATTAGAGGCTATCCTCGGTATAAAAACGAAATAAAAAGGATAAGGTGAGGTCATTACAGTGGTAACAACTTCCAAGATTCAATAAAAAAGAAATTACAGAAATAAACTGAACAAAAATAATAACAAAAGAAAGCAAAACATGGATATACAAAGTTCCGACGGAATATGATGTATCGATGAGTGAGATGTCGGTATACCTCCCCACAAGCTTAGGATTTTGGCCTAAGTGGAGATCAATCCAAAGAAGGGTAGAAACTCCAGGCTGGTGGGTCATCCCTAGCATGATCGTACCCTAGCTCTCGTGAGGAAGAAGAAGCAGAAGGCCCATAATTATAGTCAGGTTGCTGATATGGGAACCCTGTAGTGTTGGAGGGCTGGACAAAATTCTCTTCGGCCTCCCCTCCATCATCCTCTACGTGCTGGAAGTGCTCCTCTATGTATGTGTCAAGTTCATGCTCCATGAGCGACCATCCTTCCCTGACATCAAGGTTAAACAAAAGAGGTGCCGGCAAATTGACTAAACGATCAGACCTAGCTACCCTCCATGTTGATTTCTTGAAAAAAGGTTATTTCATAAGGTAGGTTGTTCCAATCGGCTCGAGGAGATTTTTTTTGTGTTGTATCATAGAATCAAGATCAAGCCTCTCTAAGGGGAATGAAATATTTAATTGGTGCGGAACCACACCGTGAAAGGCTAATAAACGAGAGGCAATGAGGCCTCCACAAATTCCTCCTTTCTCACGGTTAGTATTAAGACGGGA